>NW_026883612.1:0-5092 GCF_032173495.1 Musca vetustissima
TGATTTGTAATAGTAAAAGCTATATACAAAGTTCGTGATTTCTATATCTATCGATTCTGTTGTAATATAAGATTCAAACTTCTGTAGTATATTTTAGTACTCATTACCAAAAAATATGTTTGCCCATCGTTCTATTTGTAATAGCTTAAGTTAAATACCATGTTTCAGATATCTACCCCTATCTGTTCTATTGTAATATAATATTTAGTGCTTTTTAGTACCTTTAGTACTAATTTCCAAAATTTTTTGACACATTCCCTTCGTCTATCATTGGCAAAGCTGCATACCAAATGTCAGAGTTCTACTTCCAAACGTTTTGATGTAGTACTTTTAGTACTTTTTAGTGCTAATTTCCAAAAGATATTTTTTCATAGCATTCTATTTTTAATAGCTTAAGTTACATATCAATTTTCAGATAAGTATCTCTAATGTTCCATTCAAATATAATATTTAGTACTTTTTAGTACTAAATTCCAATTTTTTCCCACATGCTTATTGGATTGTTATTGACAAAGCTGTATACCAAATTTCACAGTTCTATTTCCAACCATTCCGGCGTAATACAGGTTTAGTACCATTTTAATACTAATTTTCAACTAATATTTTGGCACGTCGCTCTTGTTTTAATCGATTAAGCTACATACAAAGTTTGATATATGTACATCTACCGATTCCATTCAAATATAATATTTAGTACTTTTTAGTACCTCTTAGTACTAAATTCCAAAATTTTTCACACATACCACTTCGCTCGTCATAGACAAAGCTACGTACCAAATTTCAGTTTTAGTACCTTTTAGTACCATTTTAGTACTAATTTTCAACTAATATTTTGGCACGTCGTTCTTGTTTTAATAGATTAAGCTACATACAAAGTTTGATATATGTATCTCTACCGATTCCATTCCATACTTTTTAGTACCTCTTAGTACTAAATTCCAAAATGTTTCACACATACTACTTCGCTCGTCATAGACAAAGGTACGTACCAAATTTCAGGATTCTACATCTAACCATTCCCGTGTAATACAGTTTTTAGTAATTTTTAGTACGAATTTCCAAAAACCCCGCCTTATCACACGCCTACTCACCAAACCCCACCTACATGCCGAATTTCAAGTTTTTAGCATTAGCCGTTTCGTCTGGAGGTGGTCAATATATAATATTGACCACCTCCGCGTTTTGGGTTTGATTCTAAGACTCTGTTGCAATCATTTCACCTTCGGAGGATATTGAGATAAAAACGTAATGTTCGATAAATAACTATATATGGACTATAACCCGCATTTAGGCCTAGCCCCTCTGTGGGAGGTACCAGATGGAGTGGACTGATATTCCCCATCTTCGAACTTGAACTAAATATAGAAGAAATAAGATGGAAGATGTGCAAAGTTTGGATGAAATCAAAATTTTCTTCGACAAATTTGGTGCTCATTTTCATTTCATGTACCTGTCAGTATATCTATGGGGGAAGGCCGGGCCGAAGTTTGGATACAAAATCATATGTTTATTTTCACTAATTAGGACGTTTATCTTCACAAGGCGGCTTTGACACACTTTAAGCATTTTCAAAGATATGGGGGTTGTTTAGTGTTTTTAATGCTGTGTGTTACAAAATTCTTACATCAGAATTCGCGGCAGTGGGGTTGGAAACATAATTAGAAATAAATAACAGTACTTTTATGGTCGAAATCGTAGAAATATTTGCGTTTAAAAGTGTGTTGCTCAGTGCCTTGGTTCACCTATTTGTACAATTCAGAAAATCACTCGCTGTAGTATGATCTATGTAGGGTTGGAAACTATATTTCATGTAGCTGTCATAATTTGTAGTTTAGATTTTCGAAAAATATGTCCATAAAACATTATTTGTCATAGTTACAGATAAATACTAAAAATAAGACATCTGTCTGTACTTTTCCGATTTAACTATACGCATTATATTTAATTTGTTATAGCTGTTATACATACAAAATGACAGCACTTTATCTCTACCCGTTCTGTCGTACACAATATTTAGAACCGTAAGAACTAATTTCAAACAATACTGCGAAAAAATTGTTTTCATACAACAAGCTGTGTACCAAATTCTATATCCACCTGTACCGCCGTATACAATCTGTTGTACTTTTAAAAATTATTTCTGAAAAATATTTATGTATGAATGTTTATCGTTCCTATCTCTATCCGTTCTATCATACCCAATATTTAGAACTTGTTGGTACCTTTAATCATAATTTACCAACATTTTAACGTATTCTAGTTTGTTTGTAATAGACAAAGCTACATACCGAATTTCCGAATTATACTTTTTGCCGTTCCCACACAGTGGTACTTTTGTGCAATTTACTACGAATTCCCAATAAACCCAGCCTTATCACTCGCTTATGTACTAACACTAACCTACATGCGAAGTATTAAGATTCGTTTGGGTGTTGATGATCAGTCAGTCACTTACAACGAAGTTATATAGGCTCTTATATTAGGAAATGCCAATTTCTATCCTATTAACTTGTTGATGGCGCTGAGAGTTATATTTTTTATATTTTTATTTTAGAAGCCACATACACGAATTCCAAACTCTACCACTTCTGATTGCTCAATACCCATGCAAAATGTTTAGTAGTTTCCAGGCCTTTAAGAACCCATTTAATAAGAAACTTCACCACTACACTATTTTCTTTGCGTACAAACTTTTCCCACTCTTAGTACAAATATTTAGTATATTTCTTTTTCTTACCATTCACTATGGTACAGAATTTAGTAATTATTTTCAAAAATACATATGCATATGATTATATGTGAAATAATTAAGCAACATACTATGTTTCAGATTTTAATTTGTACCGTTTCAGTTGTCATTTAATATTTAGTACTAATTTAAAAACAAATATGCATAGCGAAGTATTTGTAATAGTTAAATCAACGTACCACGTTTCAGATTTCCATTTCTAACTGTTCCATTGTAATTTTTATTTAGTATTTTTTATCACCACATTAAAACTGATTTGTAATAGTAAAAGCTATATACAAAGTTCGTGATTTCTATATCTATCGGTTCTGTTGTAATATAAGATTCAAACTTCTGTAGTATATTTTAGTACTCATTACCAAAAAATATGTTTGCCCATCGTTCTATTTGTAATAGCTTAAGTTAAATACCATGTTTCAGATATCTACCCCTATCTGTTCTATTGTAATATAATATTTAGTGCTTTTTAGTACCTTTAGTACTAATTTCCAAAATTTTTTGACACATTCCCCTTCGTCTATCATTGGCAAAGCTGCATACCAAATGTCAGAGTTCTACTTCCAAACGTTCCGATGTAATATAATTGTAGTACTTTTTAGTACTAATTTCCAAAAGATATTTTTTCATAGCATTCTATTTTTAATAGCTTAAGTTACATATAAATTTTCAGATAAGTATCTCTAATGGTTCCATTCAAATATAATATTTAGTACTTTTTAGTACTAAATTCCAATTTTTTCCCACATGCTTATTGGATTGTTATTGACAAAGCTGTATACCAAATTTCACAGTTCTATTTCCAACCATTCCGGCGTAATACAGGTTTAGTACCATTTTAATACTAATTTTCAACTAATATTTTGGCACGTCGCTCTTGTTTTAATCGATTAAGCTACATACAAAGTTTGATATATGTACATCTACCGATTCCATTCAAATATAATATTTAGTACTTTTTAGTACCTCTTAGTACTAAATTCCAAAATTTTTCACACATACCACTTCGCTCGTCATAGACAAAGCTACGTACCAAATTTCAGTTTTAGTACCTTTTAGTACCATTTTAGTACTAATTTTCAACTAATATTTTGGCACGTCGTTCTTGTTTTAATAGATTAAGCTACATACAAAGTTTGATATATGTATCTCTACCGATTCCATTCCATACTTTTTAGTACCTCTTAGTACTAAATTCCAAAATGTTTCACACATACTACTTCGCTCGTCATAGACAAAGGTACGTACCAAATTTCAGGATTCTACATCTAACCATTCCCGTGTAATACAGTTTTTAGTAATTTTTAGTACGAATTTCCAAAAACCCCGCCTTATCACACGCCTACTCACCAAACCCCACCTACATGCCGAATTTCAAGTTTTTAGCATTAGCCGTTTCGTCTGGAGAGTTTGGATGAAATCAAAATTTTCTTCGACAAATTTGGTTCAAAGAAACATGGGGTCTAGAACCAATATTTCGATGAGGCTCATTTTCATTTCATGTACCTGTCAGTATATCTATGGGGGAAGGCCGGGCCGAAGTTTGGATACAAAATCATATGTTTATTTTCACTAATTAGGACGTTTATCTTCACAAGGCGGCTTTGACACACTTTAAACATTTTCAAAGATATGGGGGTTGTTTAGTGTTTTTAATGCTGTGTGTTACAAAATTCTTACATCAGAATTCGCGGCAGTGGGGTTGGAAACATAATTAGAAATAAATAACAGTACTTTTATGGTCGAAATCGTAGAAATATTTGCGTTTAAAAGTGTGTTGCTCAGTGCCTTGGTTCACCTATTTGTACAATTCAGAAAATCACTCGCTGTAGTATGATCTATGTAGGGTTGGAAACTATATTTCATGTAGCTGTCATAATTTGTAGTTTAGATTTTCGAAAAATATGTCCATAAAACATTATTTGTCATAGTTACAGATAAATACTAAAAATAAGACATCTGTCTGTACTTTTCCGATTTAACTATACGCATTATATTTAATTTGTTATAGCTGTTATACATACAAAATGACAGGGCTTTATCTCTACCCGTTCTGTCGTACACAATATTTAGAACCGTAAGAACTAATTTCAAACAATACTGCGAAAAAATTGTTTTCATACAACAAGCTGTGTACCAAATTCTATATCCACCTGTACCGCCGTATACAATCTGTTGTAGTTTTAAAAATTATTTCTGAAAAATATTTATGTATGAATGTTTATCGTTCCTATCTCTATCCGTTCTATCATACCCAATATTTAGAACTTGTTGGTACCTTTAATCATAATTTACCAACATTTTAACGTATTCTAGTTTGTTTGTAATAGACAAAGCTACATACCG